>NC_086285.1:0-5000 GCF_963924245.1 Chroicocephalus ridibundus | reverse complement strand
AGGGTTAGGGTTAGGGTTAGGGTTAGGGTTAGGGTTAGGGTTAGGGTTAGGGTTAGGGTTAGGGTTAGGGTTAGGGTTAGGGTTAGGGTTAGGGTTAGGGTTAGGGTTAGGGTTAGGGTTAGGGTTAGGGTTAGGGTTAGGGTTAGGGTTAGGGTTAGGGTTAGGGTTAGGGTTAGGGTTAGGGTTAGGGTTAGGGTTAGGGTTAGGGTTAGGGTTAGGGTTAGGGTTAGGGTTAGGGTTAGGGTTAGGGTTAGGGTTAGGGTTAGGGTTAGGGTTAGGGTTAGGGTTAGGGTTAGGGTTAGGGTTAGGGTTAGGGTTAGGGTTAGGGTTAGGGTTAGGGTTAGGGTTAGGGTTAGGGTTAGGGTTAGGGTTAGGGTTAGGGTTAGGGTTAGGGTTAGGGTTAGGGTTAGGGTTAGGGTTAGGGTTAGGGTTAGGGTTAGGGTTAGGGTTAGGGTTAGGGTTAGGGTTAGGGTTAGGGTTAGGGTTAGGGTTAGGGTTAGGGTTAGGGTTAGGGTTAGGGTTAGGGTTAGGGTTAGGGTTAGGGTTAGGGTTAGGGTTAGGGTTAGGGTTAGGGTTAGGGTTAGGGTTAGGGTTAGGGTTAGGGTTAGGGTTAGGGTTAGGGTTAGGGTTAGGGTTAGGGTTAGGGTTAGGGTTAGGGTTAGGGTTAGGGTTAGGGTTAGGGTTAGGGTTAGGGTTAGGGTTAGGGTTAGGGTTAGGGTTAGGGTTAGGGTTAGGGTTAGGGTTAGGGTTAGGGTTAGGGTTAGGGTTAGGGTTAGGGTTAGGGTTAGGGTTAGGGTTAGGGTTAGGGTTAGGGTTAGGGTTAGGGTTAGGGTTAGGGTTAGGGTTAGGGTTAGGGTTAGGGTTAGGGTTAGGGTTAGGGTTAGGGTTAGGGTTAGGGTTAGGGTTAGGGTTAGGGTTAGGGTTAGGGTTAGGGTTAGGGTTAGGGTTAGGGTTAGGGTTAGGGTTAGGGTTAGGGTTAGGGTTAGGGTTAGGGTTAGGGTTAGGGTTAGGGTTAGGGTTAGGGTTAGGGTTAGGGTTAGGGTTAGGGTTAGGGTTAGGGTTAGGGTTAGGGTTAGGGTTAGGGTTAGGGTTAGGGTTAGGGTTAGGGTTAGGGTTAGGGTTAGGGTTAGGGTTAGGGTTAGGGTTAGGGTTAGGGTTAGGGTTAGGGTTAGGGTTAGGGTTAGGGTTAGGGTTAGGGTTAGGGTTAGGGTTAGGGTTAGGGTTAGGGTTAGGGTTAGGGTTAGGGTTAGGGTTAGGGTTAGGGTTAGGGTTAGGGTTAGGGTTAGGGTTAGGGTTAGGGTTAGGGTTAGGGTTAGGGTTAGGGTTAGGGTTAGGGTTAGGGTTAGGGTTAGGGTTAGGGTTAGGGTTAGGGTTAGGGTTAGGGTTAGGGTTAGGGTTAGGGTTAGGGTTAGGGTTAGGGTTAGGGTTAGGGTTAGGGTTAGGGTTAGGGTTAGGGTTAGGGTTAGGGTTAGGGTTAGGGTTAGGGTTAGGGTTAGGGTTAGGGTTAGGGTTAGGGTTAGGGTTAGGGTTAGGGTTAGGGTTAGGGTTAGGGTTAGGGTTAGGGTTAGGGTTAGGGTTAGGGTTAGGGTTAGGGTTAGGGTTAGGGTTAGGGTTAGGGTTAGGGTTAGGGTTAGGGTTAGGGTTAGGGTTAGGGTTAGGGTTAGGGTTAGGGTTAGGGTTAGGGTTAGGGTTAGGGTTAGGGTTAGGGTTAGGGTTAGGGTTAGGGTTAGGGTTAGGGTTAGGGTTAGGGTTAGGGTTAGGGTTAGGGTTAGGGTTAGGGTTAGGGTTAGGGTTAGGGTTAGGGTTAGGGTTAGGGTTAGGGTTAGGGTTAGGGTTAGGGTTAGGGTTAGGGTTAGGGTTAGGGTTAGGGTTAGGGTTAGGGTTAGGGTTAGGGTTAGGGTTAGGGTTAGGGTTAGGGTTAGGGTTAGGGTTAGGGTTAGGGTTAGGGTTAGGGTTAGGGTTAGGGTTAGGGTTAGGGTTAGGGTTAGGGTTAGGGTTAGGGTTAGGGTTAGGGTTAGGGTTAGGGTTAGGGTTAGGGTTAGGGTTAGGGTTAGGGTTAGGGTTAGGGTTAGGGTTAGGGTTAGGGTTAGGGTTAGGGTTAGGGTTAGGGTTAGGGTTAGGGTTAGGGTTAGGGTTAGGGTTAGGGTTAGGGTTAGGGTTAGGGTTAGGGTTAGGGTTAGGGTTAGGGTTAGGGTTAGGGTTAGGGTTAGGGTTAGGGTTAGGGTTAGGGTTAGGGTTAGGGTTAGGGTTAGGGTTAGGGTTAGGGTTAGGGTTAGGGTTAGGGTTAGGGTTAGGGTTAGGGTTAGGGTTAGGGTTAGGGTTAGGGTTAGGGTTAGGGTTAGGGTTAGGGGTTAGGGGTTAGGGTTAGGGTTAGGGTTAGGGTTAGGGGTTAGGGTTAGGGTTAGGGTTAGGGTTAGGGTTAGGGTTAGGGTTAGGGTTAGGGTTAGGGTTAGGGTTAGGGTTAGGGTTAGGGTTAGGGTTAGGGTTAGGGTTAGGGTTAGGGTTAGGGGTTAGGGTTAGGGTTAGGGTTAGGGTTAGGGTTAGGGTTAGGTTAGGGTTAGGGTTAGGGTTAGGGTTAGGGTTAGGGTTAGGGTTAGGGTTAGGGTTAGGGTTAGGGTTAGGGTTAGGGTTAGGGTTAGGGTTAGGGTTAGGGTTAGGGTTAGGGTTAGGGTTAGGGTTAGGGTTAGGGTTAGGGTTAGGGTTAGGGTTAGGGTTAGGGTTAGGGTTAGGGTTAGGGTTAGGGTTAGGGTTAGGGTTAGGGTTAGGGTTAGGGTTAGGGTTAGGGTTAGGGTTAGGGTTAGGGTTAGGGTTAGGGTTAGGGTTAGGGTTAGGGTTAGGGTTAGGGTTAGGGTTAGGGTTAGGGTTTAGGGTTAGGGTTAGGTTAGGGTTAGGGTTAGGGTTAGGGTTAGGGTTAGGGTTAGGGTTAGGGTTAGGGTTAGGGTTAGGGTTAGGGTTAGGGTTAGGGTTAGGGTTAGGGTTAGGGTTAGGGTTTAGGGTTAGGGTTAGGGTTAGGGTTAGGGTTAGGGTTAGGGTTAGGGTTAGGGTTAGGGTTAGGGTTAGGGGTTAGGGTTAGGGTTAGGGTTAGGGTTAGGGTTAGGGTTAGGGTTAGGGTTAGGGTTAGGGTTAGGGTTAGGGTTAGGGTTAGGGTTAGGGTTAGGGTTAGGGTTAGGTTAGGGTTAGGGTTAGGGTTAGGGTTAGGGTTAGGGTTAGGGTTAGGGTTAGGGTTAGGGTTAGGGTTAGGGTTAGGGTTAGGGTTAGGGTTAGGGTTAGGGTTAGGGTTAGGGTTAGGGTTAGGGTTAGGGTTAGGGTTAGGGTTAGGGTTAGGGTTAGGGTTAGGGTTAGGGTTAGGGTTAGGGTTAGGGTTAGGGTTAGGGTTAGGGTTAGGGTTAGGGTTAGGGTTAGGGGTTAGGGTTAGGGTTAGGGTTAGGGTTAGGGTTAGGGTTAGGGTTAGGGTTAGGGTTAGGGTTAGGGTTAGGGTTAGGGTTAGGGTTAGGGTTAGGGTTAGGGTTAGGGTTAGGGTTAGGGTTAGGGTTAGGGTTAGGGTAGGGTTAGGGTTAGGGTTAGGGTTAGGGTTAGGGTTAGGGTTAGGGTTAGGGTTAGGGTTAGGGTTAGGGTTAGGGTTAGGGTTAGGGTTAGGGTTAGGGTTAGGGTTAGGGTTAGGGTTAGGGTTAGGGTTAGGGTTAGGGTTAGGGTTAGGGTTAGGGTTAGGGTTAGGGTTAGGGTTAGGGTTAGGGTTAGGGTTAGGGTTAGGGTTAGGGTTAGGGTTAGGGTTAGGGTTAGGGTTAGGGTTAGGGTTAGGGTTAGGGTTAGGGTTAGGGTTAGGGTTAGGGTTAGGGTTAGGGTTAGGGTTAGGGTTAGGGTTAGGGTTAGGGTTAGGGTTAGGGTTAGGGTTAGGGTTAGGGTTAGGGTTAGGGTTAGGGTTAGGGTTAGGGTTAGGGTTAGGGTTAGGGTTAGGGTTAGGGTTAGGGTTAGGGTTAGGGTTAGGGTTAGGGTTAGGGTTAGGGTTAGGGTTAGGGTTAGGGTTAGGGTTAGGGTTAGGGTTAGGGTAGGGTTAGGGTTAGGGTTAGGGTTAGGGTTAGGGTTAGGGTTAGGGTTAGGGTTAGGGTTAGGGTTAGGGTTAGGGTTAGGGGTAGGTTAGGGTTAGGGTTAGGGTTAGGGTTAGGGTTAGGGTTAGGGTTAGGGTTAGGGTTAGGGTTAGGTTAGGGTTAGGGTTAGGGTTAGGGTTAGGGTTAGGGTTAGGGTTAGGGTTAGGGTTAGGGTTAGGGTTAGGGTTAGGGTTAGGGTTAGGGTTAGGGTTAGGGTTAGGGTTAGGGTTAGGGTTAGGGTTAGGGTTAGGGTTAGGGTTAGGGTTAGGGTTAGGGTTAGGGTTAGGGTTAGGGTTAGGGTTAGGGTTAGGGTTAGGGTTAGGGTTAGGGTTAGGGTTAGGGTTAGGGTTAGGGTTAGGGTTAGGGTTAGGGTTAGGGTTAGGGTTAGGGTTAGGGTTAGGGTTAGGGTTAGGGTTAGGGTTAGGGTTAGGGTTAGGGTTAGGGTTAGGGTTAGGGTTAGGGTTAGGGTTAGGGTTAGGGTTAGGGTTAGGGTTAGGGTTAGGGTTAGGGTTAGGGTTAGGGTTAGGGTTAGGGTTAGGGTTAGGGTTAGGGTTAGGTTAGGGTTAGGGTTAGGGTTAGGGTTAGGGTTAGGGTTAGGGTTAGGGTTAGGGTTAGGGTTAGGGTTAGGGTTAGGGTTAGGGTTAGGGTTAGGGTTAGGGTTAGGGTTAGGGTTAGGGTTAGGGTTAGGGTTAGGGTTAGGGTAGGGTTAGGGTTAGGGTTAGGGTTAGGGTTAGGGTTAGGGTTAGGGTTAGGGTTAGGGTTAGGGTTAGGGTTAGGGTTAGGGTTAGGGTTAGGGTTAGGGTTAGGGTTAGGGTTAGGGTTAGGGTTAGGGGTTAGGGTTAGGGTTAGGGTTAGGGTTAGGGTTAGGGTTAGGGTTAGGGTTAGGGTTAGGGTTAGGGTTAGGGTTAGGGTTAG